>NC_067490.1:22546830-22569330 GCF_947179515.1 Apodemus sylvaticus | reverse complement strand
AAATGTGCCCTTGCAGCCTTTGTGACATTGTAGAGCTTTCCAGGAAAATGGCTTTCTTTGTTACTACAATAATATCTAGGGACACTTGTAGCTGTGGCATTGGCCCATGTGTGCACATGCATTTGTGAATGTGTGTGTGTGTGTCTGTCTGTCTGATTCTCTCTCTCTCTCTCTCTCTCTCTCTCTCTCTCTCTCTCTCTCTCTCTGTGTGTGTGTGTGTGTGAGAATAATGCATATATAAATAGTCTCATAGGTGTTTAGGAACTTGTACATCCTTTTATTGCTCTAATAAAATAAAGGTTGGGACCACAGTCTACTGGTCCCCATTCTAGAAGAATTGTCTCATATGCCTTACAAGAGGTTCCTGTGCCCCAGAGGACTATTGTCACACTATGCAGTGCTACCCATGTGGTCTATGTCCTTAGATCTGTGGATCACATATGGCTGGTAGAAGGACATCTTCCTTCCATACTGGATTCATGCTGGTAAATATCATTTAAGCAGTCTGTTTGTCCAAGGCCACTTGAGAAAATGGCAGTATTTGTCATTAGTGAAACCTATCAACAGTATTTGAGGAAGTATACACAGTCATGATTTATTTATCTCCTTTGTGTAAGCATATTGTCTCTGAATCTTTATGTCAATATGCACTAAAATAATATGGTCCTTAGTAGTAATGAGAAAGAGAAAAACAGCCCTAAGGGACCTGTCACATACCAGAAAACTATTTTAATTTCCTCCTCCTCTTCCTCCTGCCCCTCGTCCCCCTCATCCCCCCATCCTCCTCGTCCCTCCCCCTCTTCCTCCTGCCCCTCGTCCCCCTCATCCCCCCATCCTCCTCGTCCCTCCCCCTCCTTCTCCCCCTCCTTCTCCTTCATCATCTTCTCCTTCATCATCTCCTCCTCCTTCTTCTTATTCTTCCTCCTGTCATTTTCACTTTTAAAGCAGTTTATAAGACATCGTTTCCAGTGCTGAAAATCAAATCCCAAACCTGAGGTTAAATAACTCATCCCTCAGATGACATAATGAGTAGCTCTTGAAACCCGCGTGACGCTTGGCCCTTCTGACCACAAAGCTTGTGTTCCTAAGCCGCATGCTCTATGACCTCACAAGTCTGACAGAGATCAGCTCATCAATATAAAATTCTTGTGCTTGCATCTTTTTTCCTATTTAGTATTTTTGTGAATTGTATCTTGGATATCCCAAGATTCTGGGTAAATATCCACTTTTCAGTGAGTGCAATCCATGTGTGTTCTTTTGTGATTGAGTTACCTCGCCCAGGATATTTTCTAGTTCCATCCATTTGCCTTAAAATTTCATGAATTCATTGTTTTTAATAGCTGAGTAGTATTCCATTCCATTGTGTAAATATACCAAATTTTCCATTCCTCTGTTGAGGTACATCTGGACTGTTTCCAGCTTCTGGCTGCTATGAACATAGTGGAACATATGTCTTTATTACATGGAGGAGAATCTTCTGGGTATGCCCAGGAGTGGTATAGCTGGATCCTCCTGTAGTACAATATCCAATTACCTGAGGAACCACCAAACTGATTTCCAGAGGGCTTGTATCAGCTTGCAATCCCACCAGCAGTGGAGGAGTGCTGTTTCAACTAGAGGTCAGCATGCAGAAGAATGCAAATCGACCCATTCTTATCTGCTTGTACAAAGCTCAAATCCAAGTGAATTAAGGCCTCCACATAAAACCAGACACACTATAACTAATAGAAAAGAAAGTGGGGAAGAGCACATGCGCACAGAGGAAAAATTCCTGAACAGAACACTAATAGCTTAAGCTCTAAGATCAAGAATTGACAAATGGGATCTCATAAAATTACAGTTTCTGTAAGGCAAAGGACACTGTCTAGGACAAAATGGCAAACAACAAATTGGGAAAAGATCTTTACCAACCCTCCATCTGACAGAGGGCTAATATCCAATATATACAAAGAACTCAAGAAGCTAGACTCAAGAGAACCAAATAACCCTATTAAAATATAGGGTACAGAGCTAAACAAAGAATTCTCAACTGAGGAATACTGAATGGTTGAGAAGCTTCTAAAGAAATGTTCAACATCCTTAGTTATCAGGGAAAGGTAAATCAAAACAACCCTGAGATTCCACCTCACACCAGTCAGAGTGGCTAAGATCAAAATCTCAGGCTGCTGGAGAGGATGTGGAGAGCTCAGAGCTTCCAAGCTTGCTGTAGTCCCAGCATCCAGGGGTAATGAGATGTTGTTGAAGATGAATCCTCTGAGTGTATCAGGTTAGAGCCAGTCTCTTGGGCAGCAGGCAGAGCTGTTGGGCAGGGAGCAGTGTGCTAATTCAAGACAGGTATACATGTGGACTGGAAGGAAGACTGGAATTAGGAGACTTTTAAAGACTCCTGTTTCACTAAGAGTCATGGGTCAGTTTAAATGGTCTTGAATTAACTTAGGTGATTTGTATGTATAAAGAAAATTATTCATATCTGTTAGATTTTCCAATGTGCTAGAATACAGATGCTTAAAGAATATCTTTATGATTCCCAGGATTTCCTTGGCATCTATTGCTATGTTTCTCTCTTCGATTCTAATTTTGTTAGTATGTGTACTCTCTCCACCTTTTAAGTAGTTCACAGAAGGGTTTGTCAATCTTAATTGATTTTCTTAAAGAACCAACTTTTGTTTCATTGATTCATCGTTTTATTTTTCCATTTTATTGATTCTAGCCCCGAGTTTCATCGTTTCTTGCCATCTATCTCTTTTTCATGTAATTTTGTTTTGTTTTGTTTTAGAGCTTTTAGACGTTCTGCTAAGTTACTACTATGAGACTACTTCTTTTTTTTTTTTTTTAAATTATAGGCACTTAATGTTGTGAACTTGCCTCTTAGAACTACCTTTATAAAGTCCCATAGGTTTGGGTATATTACATATTCATTTCCACTCAATTCTAGGAAGCATTTAATTTCTGTCTTGTCTGATTCTTCATTCAGGAATAAGTTGTTCAGGTCCAATATGTTTGTCAGGTTTCTTCTGTTTTCGTTGTTGACATCTAGCTTTGCTCTGGTGGTCATAGCGTTCAGGGTATTATTTCAATTACCTTGTATCTGTTGAGACTTCTTTGTTGAGACTTCCTTAGTATATGGTCATTTTTGGAGAAAGCTCCACAAAGCACAGAGAAAGTATATTCTTTTGTGTTTGGGTGAAATGTTGTGTAAATATCTGCTAGATTCATTTGGTTTACAGTGTTAGTTTGCACCAGCATTTCACTGTTTAGTTTTTGCTGGACAACCTGTCTATAATAGAGAATGGGGTATTGAATTCTCCCACTATCAGTGCATGACTTAACCTGCTAAAATGTTTATTTTATGAACTTGAATGCCCTTATGTTTGGTGCAAAAATGGTAAGAATCGCCATGTTCCCTTGGTAGATTTTTGCTGAGTATGCCATGTCCTTTCTCATCTCTTCTGATTAGTTCTGGTTTGAAGTCTATTTTCTCAGAGATTAAACTGGCTATACTAGCTTGTCTCTGAGGGCCATTCACTTGGATTATCTTTTCCCAATCTTTTAGCCTGAGGCTTTGTCTATCCTTGATATTAAAGTATGTTTCCTGAAGAACCTAAAGAACAATCTTGTTTTGACATCCATTCTGTTAGTCTGTATTTTTTTTTATTAGGTTAATTGAGACCATTGAGAGATAACAACGAACAGTGTTGAATTCTGTTATTTTGTTTTTGTGGTAGTGGAGGTGGTGGTGGTGGTGGTGGTGTGGTGTCCTCTTGATTTTTTGGTCTGTGACTATTCATTCCTTGGGATTTTGGGGGTATGATTAACTTATTCAGGTTGAAGTTTTCTTTTTATTACCTTCCATGGAAGGCGGAATTTGTAGACAGATATGTCTAAATTTGGTTCTTTTGGTTTTGGTTTTTGCTTTGTTTTTTCATGAAATATTTCCTCCATCCATTGTGATTGAATATTTTGCTGGGAATAGTAGTCTGGGCTTGCATATATGGTCTTTTAGAATCTGTATAACATCTGTTGAGCCTCTTCTGGCTTTTCAATTCTACACTGAGAAGTAAGGAGTATGTTATTCTAATAGTATTGCCTTTATTTGTTCCATGGTCTTTTCCTCTTACAGCTTTGAATGTTCTTTCCTTATTTTATATATTTAGTGTTTTAATTTTTTGGTTTGTTTTTTTTGTTTGTTTTTTGGATTTGTTTTTTTCGAGACAGGTTTTCTCTGTATAGCCCTGGCTGTCCTGGAACTCGGCTATAGATCAGGCTGGCCTTGAACTCAAAAAATCCGCCTGCCTCTACCTCCCAGAGTGCCGAGATTACAGGCGTGCATCATCACCGCTTGGCCATGTTTTAATTTTTTTATGCCAAGAGAAATTTCTTTTCTGCTTTAGTCTTTTTGTTGTCATGTATAACTCTTGTACTTTGATAGGTATCTTCTTCTTGAGCTTAGAGAAATTTTCTTCTACAATTTTGTTGAAAATAATTTCTGTACCTATAAACAGGTTTTCTTCTTTATTTATTCCTATTATTCTTAGGTTTGGTCTTTTAATAATAGTGCCCCATGTTTCCTGGATGTTTTCTGCTGCTAGGTTTTTTAATAATACCATTTTTTTTTTTTGGTCTGGGGTATCCATTTAAGCTAGTCTGTCATTAATTCCTGAGAGTCTCCCTTCTGTCCTTTGTATTCTGACTTTAAGACTTGCCTCTGAGGCTGTTTCTTTTCTTAAATTTTTTCATTCCAGATTTTCCTCAACATTAGTTTTCCTCTTTTATTCTCTTTCCACTTTTGGGTCTTGGGCTGCTGTATTCATTTTCTTCCATTGTTTGTTTTTGTTTTCATAGATTTTATTAGGGGATTTATTCACTGTCTCTTCAAGGACCTCTATCATATTTTTATATAAAGGCAATTTTAAGAGCTTTGTCTTGAGTTTCAGTGAGCTTATATAACAATACTCATGGCTTGCTGTGGCAGGATTCCTGGGCTCTTGTGGAAACATATTGTCCTAGATTTTATTGTGTTTTTACACCGAAGTCTAGTCTGGGTTTGGGAAGATTCTAATTCTGGATGTTGATAACCAGTCCTGTCATTGTTGGTTGGCTGTTCCTTGATTTTTGTTGCCCTCTCTGGTTCTTAAGAGAGTATGTGGCTGTCTGTTATCTGATAAAAATTCAGGGATCCTGATAAGCGTGACTACAGAGGGTTCTAGATAAACTGTATTTCTTATGTTGGGAGGTGACAATTTGTAATGGGGATAGGTTATGAGGAGATGCTGAGGAAGTCCATGGGAGGGAAGAAAGGAGCAGTTCCATCAAGATCTGCTTACTCGCTGGGAATGGGCACAGAGAGTATGAATGGGTTAGAGCAGTTGGTCTACTACAGAGTTTACAATGGAACTGGAAGAGTGGACTTGGAGGAGTAGAGGGAGAGGATATGATCTGTACTTAGCCTATCTGCTTCCCTGGATGAGGTATGGTTTTGGTTGTTTCTTCAGATATGATCCATCGACTGGCCTTGAACAAGCAGTCTAGTCTTGCTGGTCAGTGAGCCACAGGCATCCTCCTGTTTCAGCTTCTGCAGAACTGGGATTAGCATCCAGCCAGACAATACCGCATCCAGCTTTGTATATGTGGTTTGTGGGACTTTGCATAACATGCACTGTACTGACTGACTAAGCTGACTCTCTAGCCTCTGGAGCTAATTTAATAGTTACTTAGCATAAAGTAGTCAGCAGCCTCTCTGAGGTGACAGATGGTCTGCCAGAGTAGCAATGCCAATGCATAACTGAAGTCAGACTTTACACTTGCTTATACTGTGGTCAGTCCCTTAAGACCAGAACTACAGATCTTTGGATAATAAATTGTATTTCCAGTGCACAGCTGGTAGGAAAGATGCAGTCCCTAGTTTTATTTTCTATATTGGAAAGACTCAGCTTAAATGTTCCAGGGAAATTTAATACATCCTTTATTCTATATACTGTCATATCTGGTGTTAGGGAGGTAATGGTGTATAGAAAATATGTACCACTGCTAGAAAGGTAGATTTAGGTTCTGAATTTGCCTGAACTGGGGAGCCTGCTTTATGGTTAAAAATGTGGATTTATCCTCCCTGGGTTGAAAAGATGCCCTTGTTACTATATATGTTATGACAAATCTCTGTGCTTCACCTAAAGACAAGGGAAAATAATGTGACTAAGAATACATTTATTTGACTATCAGTCAATGACTTATATATGGTGTTGTTACTAATTCCTTATTACATAGTCATCTCTATTTACTATGCATTACAAGTATGCAAATGTTCACTGTAAGGTTTGATTAGATTTATAATCTTGGAAAAGTCCATGAGTTCCCTTTCACCACCCAGCCATAGACTCTTCCCTATCAGATACTTCTAAGATTTCATTAATTCTCAAAATAAAGTGTAAGAAAGGAGGCAGTATTTCTGATGTGTGTCAGATTAGTACATACTAATTATTATAGTGAGAAGCTAGGACCTAACCTAAATATGTTATGAATAGCATGAATAGGAAAGGTTAATTGGATACGTTGAAGAGGTAGGCTACTATAAATAAATAAAAATGTGTGAATTTGTGTGTGTGTGTCTGTGTGTGTGTGGAGGATTACATTTTCAAACTAATTAATTGATGATTAGTAGGTAACACCAAACTTTAGTGAGTATTGGGAATGCCAGTGTATTGTCATTTGTAGAACTGGTGTGCTTAAAAATATCCTTAAATAAAATGGGTCCTACTATGAGAAGAGAATTCCATGTATGTGTCATTCATGTATTCATCCATCCATCCATTCATTCATTCATTATTTTTCCTAATAATGCAAGACATCTATTTTTGTATGAGAAGGTAAATATACATATGTGCCTTCCCAGTACACATTTGACTAGTCTTCCAAATATCCCAAATCATCTAATTTCTTGTCAGTGATTTGTGAAGCTGTACAATATAAACTCTAATAAGATCACCATGAAATTGGCTGCAAGTCTGTAAGGAAGAGAGGAGTGATGCTTTTTGACAGGTTCTTATATTGTTTGGGAGTGTGTGTGAGAGCTGAAAATGTTTAAATTAAAACATTTGAATAGTCTCAGAAAAGATAAATGTTGCATTCTCTTTCATATGTAGCATTCTTTCTCAATAACAAACTGTTACATTCTCTTAAAGTATGGTCACATTGGATAGTGGACACCATCAGTACAGAACAGTGATTTTTTTTTTAGGGCTATTCCTTCTGAACAACCTTGAAATGGTCTTTTTAGGTTAAATACGACTTTAGCAAGTTATTCTATTAATTGTGCCTTGGTTGGTTGGTGATCTAATATAGTGATTTGGTTGTTTTAAAATTCCCCTTTTCTCTATTCCATTCAGCTTACTCTTTCAATGGATAATATATAATTTCCTGTTATGTTATTTTAAGTCAATTATGTTCATCAAAATGTAAAAGTTTGGTTTCAGGCTATTTTTTTTTTATCTAACACACCAATGACATTGCACTTCATTATAAATAATCCTGCTAAGCAGAGTTCAGTTTTTGCAGTAGTCACAAGGTAGAATGAGTATACAGAGTTCTGGATTAATAGTCACAGTGTTACGGAACATTAAAACAGTATAGGGTGTTCATGATCAATACTCACAGTAAAGAGTGTTGTAGACAATTAGTCATAGCACATAGTGTTGTAGACCAGTATCACAGTATAGAAAGGTAGTCACAGTGTTAAGAGTGTTTTGGACCAGTAGTCATAGTACAAAATGGCCAGATCAGTAGTGATAACATACTGTGTTCTGGGCCAGTATTCACAATATAAGATGTTCTAGGCCAGTATTCACAGTATAGGGTGTTCTGGACTAGTAGTCACAGGATAGTGTATTTTAGTCACAATATTGAGCATTCTAGATGAAAATTCAGATTGTAGAGTGTTCTGGATCAGGATTCACAGTGTATAGTGTTCTGGACTGGGATTTACAGTTTAAATGGTTCTGAACCAGTAGCTACAGGATAGTTTTCTGAAACCTAAAAATATGTGTTTGAGTTGTTTCTTATTTCATGGAACCCTTAAGGTTACCCCTAAAAAGCTAGCATTAGGGATTCAGGCAGTCCCATAACATTGGACTGTTTTAGGATATAGTTAATGTGAAAGGAATGACAAAGATGGGTGGGGAGAGATGCTAAAATATGAGTAATACCAACAATACATGCTAAATCAGAAGACAATGTAATATGTGTGAGTAGGCATGCCATCTGCATATATTAGGGAAACAAGCATGAGAATTTAAGAGTAATAACCTAGACACTTATATCATTTCTTATAATTTTCAAGAGTCTACCAGACACAGGTGCCCAAAGGAAGAGATAATAATTAAGACTCTTAATGTTGTAGACCTGGGTGAGTCTTTATAAATAATTCAACCCAACACATATAGCACAAAGAAATTCAAGTTCAGAGAATGCCCAACTACAAAATCATTTGGTACCCAAATGAACACTGAAAGTTTTATTTCTTGACTTACAGCTGAAAACGTCTGTCAGTCTTTGTTAGTTTTCAATTACACATCCAAAGCCAGAACTCAAACATGGGGTACTAAGGCCCCAGCTTATTCACACATAAGTCAGTAATGGAACTGGGCTCTAAGTCAAGAAGCTACCTGCCAAAAAATGCTTTACTTAGACCCATATCTGGCCTAAATCCGGTTCACAGTCTTGGGAAAGGCAGACTTAATAGGTGTAGATAAATTGGCACAGCCACAAAGGTTAAATAAATTCAGGGCTGAGATCCAGAAAGACCATTTGATACAAGTCTGGAAAAGTCATCAGTTAGAAAGGTTATAAATCAAACTTCCTTCTACTGAGCTACCAGTTCCCTTCAGTCTCCAATCATCATACTGTCTACTTACTTCCAATAAGCCATGTCAAGGTTACAGATATGGCAAGTGGATTCCTGACATACGTCATGTTTTGTCTCTTCTCTGATACAAGATAGAGAACTTCGACTTTGCTAAAGAGACAAATAATTCTATATTGTCTTTTTGTGTTATTGGGATAAATTCAGACTTAGTCGTGGGCTTGGTTTTACATGGTTTATGGTGCAGTTTTTTTTTTTTTTTAAAATAACTCACATAGTGAAGAGTGTCTTTGGGGCATTTTCATGAATATTTGATTTTAGTTGACTAATCTCTATTTGTTTCCACCTTCTGTGATTCCTCCATCTCCAGACACCTCTTTTCCTTTCTATCCTTTTTACCCCCAACTTCTTTAATATCTTAAATGTTTAATTGTATTTCTCAGCCCCTGAAATAAAGCTTATTTTTAACCATATCTCCATGACCACTTTCTATGTCTTAAGGACTTTTCTCAACGTTTGCATGCCAATACACACATTTAACAGTTAGAGGCTAGGATATATGTATAAGAGAGCTGTACAATACTGACATTTCTGATCTTTACAAGCTTAGTAGTCCCATCCATTTTCCCTTCAAGCTTCATGATTTCATTTTATCTTCCAGCTGAATGAAATATATATATATATATATATATATTTCATATATATAAATATATATACATTTCATATATTTCATATATATATCTCACATATTCATTATCCATTTCTCAATTGATGGCAACTAGGCTGGTTCTGTTTCCAGGCTATTGTGAACAGTGCATGGATAAGTATAAATGGTCAAGAATCTCTCTTTGGCAAGAAGTAGAGTTCTTGGACAATATGTGTATCCTTTCTCAAGCTGGCTCACATGGTAGGTCTATTGAGCGTCTTCTATGCTGATTTATGAATCAGATTTAAGTATCAAAGTAAGAACAAATATTGGTTTTAATAGAATAAAAATGCAATATTTAACAGTCATTCAACCCACAGGCTTATTCATCTTTGTTAAATTCCCTTAAGAATAACTATGTCATTTCCATTCTATTTTACTGAGATTGCCAATAATCATTGATTTCTTTTAAAATATTTAAAACTCTTTGATGGAGCATTTAAATCAGCAGCTTTTATCTTTTTAAATATGCTTGGTTTCAAACAAGGCAGCATCAAAGGAGTCATTTAATGTATTTCTGTTTGATATTGGACAGTAAATCTAAACTGACTTCGATTAGATTAGCATTCATCCTCTGCTCCTTATTTTGCTCTTTCTAACATGATAAATGTGGCTGCAAAGTGAGGCTTATCAGTCCCAACGAATCAAAGAAAATGATAGCTATTTCTCTAGGATCTTGTAAAAGGTATAATCACCACTTTAAAGGTGAGGCAACAAACCAATAAAATTTGAGTTTGGTTTATTGCTTACCTATAGTTTTATGTCTGTTTTCCCAATGAAGATCAGGACAAAGGAACTGCAATTCGAGGTAGCAAATGCTATAACAGTGTGCATGTAGAGTACAATGGGGACAGAGAAGTCTATGATGACCTCTTCCTGAGAGGGGAAAATAGAGCTTGGGAAATCATTGCCATCTCACTGGGGGATCACTGCCACAATCTTGCTGAGTCCGAGGGAATAAATATGATTTCAAGGAAAGTAACTCTTGGAAAAGAGATAAGCCCATCCCAAAGATAGGAGAACATGATTTTAAGTGAAGAGAAAGAAACTGAGAGTCAGGTTGGAGTAAAATAAGATAGCATGAGCATTAGAGAATACAACATAGTCAACCACACAGGCTTTATTATAGAATTATCTCTCTTACATGGAAGTTTATAAAGCAGAAAAATCACCAGGATGATGCTTTAGAAATAAAATTGTTGGTCAATTAAAAAAATAGAAGGGAATCTAACCTAGGAGATAAATGGAAGGCTATTCCAGGTGTTCAATGACTTGAATTAATGACGTGAATAAAAAAAGGAAGAGAGGGGTTTATAGGATAGAATATATACATCTTGATGACTATGGGTTAAATAACTACAGACTAAGAAATGATTGTTACTGTAAGCTTTTGCATATAGTACATACAATATGTCAGGAGCTGTTCTAAGTGTGACATAACAGCATTCACTCATACCTAAATATAACTATATCTATGTAGATATGTGGTACCTTATGTAGTACAATAATTGTACTTATATTAGCAGTGACATAGAGACATAGGGGAATCACATTAGTCGTCTAAAATTATTTAGATGTAGAGCAGACTGGTTTGAGACACAATCTGATTGGTCCTCATTTGCCCTAAATACTTTTTCCCTTACCATGTGTCTAAAGGATGTTCCTAAGGGTTGGTAAGATGAGTCAGTGGGTAAAGGCTCTTGGGACACACAAGATTATCTGCATCCCTAGGAACCACGTTAAGATTATTCACATGTAATAGTAGGCAGCTGTAAGCCTTGCATTTTGAAAGCATAGGGAACTTGTGGAGCAGCTAAACCTGTACTATGCAGATCACCTGCAGAACAAGCATGAAAAACCCTGCTTCAAGCAAGGTGGAAAAACAATTCATTTTTAAAAGTTCTTGCATGAAACCTCTTAGATAAAATTTTCTTTAAAAGAAATCAAATCATTTCAGTTTATCAAAACTCTACCACAGCATAAATGCTCTCTGTGATTAATAAGTCTTTCCTAAATCTTGGAATAGAGAGATGAGATTAGATGTATATGGTTCCATGGGTAGCTTGGGATTCAAATTACAGAATCTAACTGAAGCAGTTATAGATGAATGGTTGCAAATGGGGTAGTTATTGCTTAAGGAATAGGAAAGGGACATAGAACCAGACACTTATAGGTACCTACAGCAAGGCTGTGTGTGTGTGTGTGTGTGTGTGTGTGTGTGTGTTTGAATGCAGATGTAGTGTGAGGCAGATATAGGAATGTAGTGTATCAAATTCTCAAGGTAGTAGATGTGAAAGATCAGCTGGAAGGAGAAGGATGCCTTCTTCATTTGCACAATCTTGGACTAGAAGAAAAATGGGTTTAGAATGCAATACCCATAATTTCAACACAGGAATTCTTAATATTAAAGACATAAATAATTACTATCGGGGCTGGAGAGATGGCTCAGCAGATAAGAGCACCAAATGTTCTTCCGAAGGTCATGAGTTCAAATCTCAGCACCCACATGGTGTCGCACAACCATCCATAAAGTGACCTGTTACCCTCTTCTGGTGTGTCTGAAGACAGCTACAGTGTACTTACATATATTAAATAAATAAATCTTTAAAACAATCACTATTGAGATTATAATCATTCCATGGTTTTATGATGCTACCAAGCATGAATACTCTAAGGTTATCTTTTTCACCATCTGTTACTTACTGTTGTCTGTTCTTGAGTATTATTTTATAATTTTGATAGGAATTTAACTCAAATTCTAGCTTTAGTGCCCTGCTTCTTAGGATGCAAGAGAGTGCAGAGTTGCTTTCTATGAATGATAAATCTTTCCTGAAGTCACAAAATATTTTCATCAGACCAGTGTGACATGAATTGCTTACAGATCAATCAGTCATAAAGGGTAATGACCTATGACCAATCATGATCTGCCCAGGATGGCTGAGCTAATTGCTGTAATAATAAAAGCAAGGATCAATGAAGAAGGGAGAAATGGCTATGGGACATTCAGCTAACAGTGTCTGCCATAGGAGACATTGCTCTGAAGATGAGCCAAACAAATAGAATGCTTACTAATATGTATGACATTACTAAATACTTGAAAAATAAAACTTGGGATATTAGAACATGGTATCTTTTTCTATTGATTTATAGAAGCAATCAATGATATTCAGTTTCTGCCTGTGGTTCATAGACTAGAGTATCTTGGTTGGTTTTATTTTTATTTTTGTTTCTCTGCTATGATATATAGTCATAAAGAGAAAATAGTTCTTTTGAACATGCTCATTTTACTGAGCACTATATTATTGAAGTGTCTCTTTGGTTTGGCTACTGAGAAGCTGGATCTAAACTCTATTGCTTTCTTGTTTTAGTCTAGATAGTATATCAGAATACAATTGAATGAAAGGATACAATTAGATGAGTAACCTTTAAGACAGACTAATTTATGTAGAAACCATAAATCACTTTCCAATTTCAGTATTTGAACCATTATTACCATCAAATTATGGCCCTTGTGACACATGGCATGCATCCTTTAAATATCTGGGCCTCTGGGTTAAAAGCTTTGCCCAAGAGGGCAACTCTCTTCTCTCTTTGTGACCGCTGCTTTATCATTTTTACATTTGTATATTTTTCTTTTATTATCATGATTATTTATTTATTTTACATTATGGTCACAGCTTATTCCCCATCTCCTCCAAGTGCCCCACCCCTCTTATCTCCCCAACACCTTATACCCCTTATCCTTTTCTTCTTAGAAAAGGGGAGGTCTCCCATGGATATCAGCCAGTCTTAGCATTATCATCTCATAGTAAGAATAGGTGCATCTTCTGCTGTTGCGACTCAATGAGGCAACCAAATTAAGAAAAAGGGAGCCAAAGGCAGGCAGTGTAGTCAGAGACAGCCCTTGCTCCCACATTAAGACCCAGGTGTACAACTGCTACATATGTACAGAGGGCCTGGGTCTGTCCTATGCATGCTCTTTGGTTGGTAGGCTCAGTGAGTCCCTGTGAGCCCAGGTGAGCTGATTCTATAGGTTTTCTTGTGGTGTCCTTGTTCCCTCTGGATCCTTCCATCCTTCCTCCCACTATTCCACAATATTTCTTGAGCTTAGCATAATGTTTAGCTATGGTCTCTTCATCTGTTTCTATCAGCTGCTGGGTGAAGCCTCTCAGAGGGCAGTTATGCTAGGCTCATGTTGGCAAGTATAGCATAATAACATTGAGTGTCAAGGGTTGGCTCACTCTCATAGAATGTGTCTCAAGTTGGGCCAGTCATTTCTTGGCCATTCCTTTAATTTTTGCTCCATCTTTATCTCTGTACATTGTATAGGCAGGATGAATTTTGGGTTGAAGATTTTTGGTGACTGGGTTGATACACCAATCCCTCCATGGAAAGCCATGCCTGGTTATAGAGCATGGCCATTTCAGTCTCCATATCCTCTATGCTAACATAAACAAGAACTCAGAAACTAAATATGGACAAATCTAATAATCCAATATTTTAAAATGGAATGCAGATTTAAATGGAGAATTCTCAACAGGGGAGTCTCTAATGACCAAGAAGTACTTAAAGAAATGCTCAACATCCTTAGTCATCAGGGAAATATAAATCAAAACAACTCCGAGATTCCATCTTATACCTATCAGAATGGCTAACATTAAAAATTCAAACAACAGTTGAACTTTTGTTCATGCTGGTGGTGAGGATGTAGAGCAAGGGGAACATTCTTGGTAGGAGTTCAAACTTTTACACCATATTGGAAATCAATTTAGCGATGTCTCAGAAAATTGGAAATTGATTTACCTCAAGACCCAACTATACCACTCCTGGGTTTATACCCAAAGGAATCTCCACCATTCCACAAAGACATTTGTTCCACTATGTTCATAGCAGCTTTATTAGTAATAGCCAGCAACTGGAAACAGTCCATATGCCCCTCAACTGAAGAATGGATAAAGAAAGCAGAGTTTTACTGAGTTATTAAATGACAATGACATTATGAGGTTTGCAGGCAAATGGATGGAACTAGAAAATATCATCCTGAGTGAGGTAACCCAGACACAGATAAGACACACACAGGATATACTCACTTATAAGAGGATATTAGGCATAAAGTACATGCTACAATTCATAGATCCAAAGAAGTTAACTAGCAAGGAGGGCCCAAGAGGGGATGCTTGAATCTCACTAACAAGGGAAAATAGGATAGGCATCTGGGGTAACTGGAGGGACCGAATTGGGTGGAGGATGGGTGGGGATGGGAAAAGGAGGAATCAGATTAGGGGAAGAGAAAGGGAGAGAGTACTGGAAGTAGCAACTGGAACAGTGGAGCATCTCTGGGATAAGCTAAAAACTTAGGACAATGGGAACTCTCAGGAATCTATAACAGTGACCCTAGCTAAGACTCCTAACAATGGGGCATCTGAAGTCTGTATCTATGAATGTTATGTTAAATAGTAGATTTTTAAAAAGAAAATAAAACCACTAACATTATCCAGTGAGATACACAAATGTGAAAAGATTTGCTTTTATTAGGTGTTGGGGGTCTACCAAGGTATGTCCACAAACAGAACACTTCTCAATCATTTAAGTCAGTGTTTCTCTTGAGGCATGCATGGTATGGAGCAAATGTACAATTACACTAAGCATGAGTATCTGAAGGAGAAGCAATGTTAGAGACTGTCAACCACAGAGGTCAAGGCACAAGCAGGAAGACTCCCAAACTAAAACTGCTTCAGCACAGCAAGTCTAGAGGCAGAACAAAACCAAACCAAACAAAACCAGGGATTGGGAGATTTCAAACGAACTAAGTAGTCATTACATAAAAGAAGAAGAGAAGGCATTTTAAGAAATTTATGGGACATTTTCTTGTTTAGAGAAAGCATCAGGCCAGGATGCTGGAGAGAACAGTTTGTAGCATCATGCGACTTAAGTCCACCTCTTCCTGCTTCGATTACGTTGCCCAAGTCCCTGGAATCCTGTGTCTCACATTTATCAGATGCTTTAATTTGATTAATAAGGAAATGCTACCTACCTCACAAAGTTCCTATTGGCATGGCAATACAAACTTTATATAAACCTTGACACATGTGGCCTTTGCACACAGATTTGAAAACTTGAGCTATTATTGGAAATTCATCTTTCCTCTTCTTTTCAAGCTTTATGCTTACCCCAAAAAGAGTGGTTAAAAGAGACTACTTTTCTCAAAGCCTCCATAATCAGGGAGAACTGTGTACTTACAGTACACTGTCCTGCGTATTACACTGTCCTAAGACAATTCTGGGGAGTCAGTGTGTTGATATGTTTCCATTTTACACGTGAAAACCAAACCAAACCAAACCAAACATACCCTCTGGTTTAGTGAGAAAACCTGCTTGAATTCATCTTGTCTGCCTTGAGCCCCATTCTTAACCTCCTAGCTGTACTGACTTTCTCTTCCTTTGCTGCACAGGAACCAGCCTGATCCCCGTTCTACCCTATACGCTTTCTACTTTGACTTTACACAAAGGCAAAGATCAAGATGATTAAAAGCCACACATACTTTCCTATGTCTGCAGCCTACTGCACTCTGCTGCCTGGGGATTAGTTCAGACACCCACTGCGCTGGCCTTGGGGCCTACTGCCAGAAAAGTTTCTCATTTTCCAGGCAGCTGGGAGGGCAAGAGCCAGCTGCTCCGAAATGTGTTTGAACCTCATCCCTTCAATGAGGAGACAGCTGTACTTATCTATAGAGAGGTTCTGGAAGATTGCTTTGTTTTATAAGACACTCCAGGCAAGCTGAAAGAGATGTCTGATTTGAAAAGAAACTAAATCTGGCATCAGAACTTTCTAGTATTTTCCTCACTGTGGACAAATTCCGAGGCCCCTGATATTTTCTCAGATAGGAAGTGTTTGCGTGAAATAAATAGATCGCGGTGATTTGAAGGGCACTTGAATTATTTTCCTCAAGGTGCATAGCATTTTAACTGACATATTCCATGCCCCCCACCCTATCTTAGATAACAGCTCTATTGCTCCAGGCTTCCCTTGGAAAACATTTCCAAAGAAGCCTTCTGTCTCCTTAGCTGTCAATCCTCTTGCTTCACTAGGTTGGATCAAGCAATTACGGTATGAATTAGTGGTAGCACTGCTCATCCTAGATTGAAATCACTGATTGAGTGTATATGAATAATCTCTGCAGGTTGGAGTGGGCACACATGTGGTCTGCAGGCCTATGAGACCATGGGTGCAGTGGGACACTAAGCCGACGTGCAGGAATCTAGAAAACTGTAACCTTTATCATAAATGTTGTTGTTGCAATGTTATAATGTTCATGAATTCAATATGGTTCCTACTTTTTATTGATATTATGGTTCACTCTTCAATTCAGTAATTGTGGGCCATTGTTATGATTTATGGGGTCATATTTAACTATCGTTAAGCCTTGTAGACTATGGAAAGATTAGGTAATAATGCAAGTATTAAAAATATAGTGAATTTTTATGTATATAAAAAGTACGTGACAAGATGCTATTTTACTTACAATTATAACGATGCATTCTATAAACATCTGTATAAATCATATATGAATACTTCAGTGACAATCATAAAATAATTTATTTATTTATTTATCTCTTTGTTTCTGTGGCCCGAATTTTTTAAAAAGTAAAATTCTAGCCTTGTTTTAGGGAATCATAAGCATACCTGACATATCTTAAGAATCATTTAAATATATAAAGACCTAAGAAACATGGAAGGCTATTCCTGTTGTTCTCATCTTGTGTATAGGCGTGTGTGTGCCTATATATGTGTGTGTATCTGTGTGTATTTGGGTGTATGTATATGTATTTATGTGTATGTGTGTGTATCCCTGTGAGTTGTATACCTATATATTTCTGTGTATATGTACATATGTATACTTGTGTCTGTGTGTTTTATATGAGCATGTCTGTGTGTGCATATGGTGTGTGTATGCATATATATATGTAGACAGCAGATGTGTTTTAATGTGTGTATATGTGCATGTGTATGTGCTATGTGTGTGCGTGTTTTGTGTGTGTGCATAAGTATGTGTGTGGCATGTGTGTATGTGTGTATATGTGTATCAGTGATGAAGCTAAGAAAGATAACTTAACTGCTTGACTTGCATGAACAATATTGGTTAAATAAGTACACAGATGTAACTTTTAAGTTTTCAAGCACAGCATTGTAATCACTAAATGAAAACCTACACTTCAGAAGGTTTGGGGGATTAAAGCAGAACAAACCTCCCAATGGAAAAACAGGGAAATGCATCCTCAGGCAGAAATCCATTGTCCTTGTTCCTGTGCTTCACAGGAATGTTTCCTCATCAAGACTGTGTTACATGACTGTCAATCAAGGTTACCTAATAGCTGACAATTGTCAGACTAGCGGTAGACAAGTTTTCTACTTTGAATATGTCCAGGGTTTTGCAGTCTCTATCCTTTTAGCCCCAAAGACTGTGGCGATTTATGCTGATGTGACAGTTTTGTTTCCCAGTTGTTCCATTTCCCATACAGCTCCCATACATTAATTTGCCTTGTGAAACTCTTGGAAGTGTTTCTGTTTTCTTTACTGGACCTGGAGTGTCTCCTGCAAGCAGGTGACAAGCCAAGTTGGCCTCATACTGTTTCTAGAGATGCATAAAGTACAAGCACATGGTATTGAGAGAGCAATAGGGAAGAAACACCGTCCACTATCCAGCTAGTATCAATGGTGGGGAGAACTTAACTATTGTTTGATCAAAATTCCTATGCTTTGTGTCATATTATTTGACATTTCAGCTTATAAAATTACATTCACGAGAAATTATCAAACCTTAATAATCAATACCAAAATGATTATTATCGAGGCCTTCTCATGTAGCATTGAACAGTTAGCAGATTGGGATGTATGTTATTTATTACAAGATTTATGTTTTATTCTCGGGATAAGATATGTTTCTCATTTATAGCCATTGACCTGTAATTTTGAGGATGGATGCTAATCTAAAGCTGTGAAGTTGGGGATTTCTGAGAAGAGTATCTGTATCAGACTCTAAGTTTTAAATGCAAATAATCAAAAAATTATTCATCAGTGATTTGTTTCTTATTATAGCTTCTAGAAAATTCTCATGTGGGTATAGAAATTCTAGGAATCATTTATAGTTTCATGAAAGGGTACAGGAGAATCACCAAAAACATGACTGTGGCTGCCTTGAAAAATATTTGGTGTCATTTCTACACATATAATTCTATAACTCATATAAATAACATTTCATTTATTTGTATACCAAATATGTACTTTTGACCATTTCAAATAATAGAAGTTCATGAATAATAACTATCATTTCTATTGGTAATTTGATGTTAAGGGACATAAAGATTGTCATTTTAAGCATATAAAATGTCTCTAGAGCTATTATTATTTGGAAATCTCAGTACCTCCACTAAGCATATGTCTTTTAAAAAAGAATTCATTTTTATTTTTGTATATATATTGGGGGACAGTTACCCACAGAGTACAGAGAAAGGCATTGTGTCCCATAAAGCTGCCATTGTCAGATTCTCAGGTACTTGATACAGGTGCTGATGTATTTGGAGTTGGCCAAGGACACATTTGCTGTGTGACTATCAGAGACCCATAGGGATATATTTCATGTTCCAACAATAAACTCTTTCCTAGTCTTAATGACCTTGACAACTTAAATCTGGAGATGCAACTCCATTTTAACGAGCTTTAACAAAGCCCTTACTGAAGTTTCCTATTAAACTAGCACGGCTGTTTAGCATTTTTGAATACATCTGGAAAAAATGAAGAATGCTTTCAATGTAGGCCATTCTTCAGATAAATCTCCTTGGAGACAATAGAATGTGCTAAGCAAGTGCTGGGATAAGTGAGATGCTCAGGAGAGGTTTATGGTAGATTGGAAAACATTGAATTTGCTCATGTAGTTTTGCTGAAAAAATGTATTGCAGCATTTTGCAGTGTATGATAAACATGTTTAGACTTTTGTCTAGAGATATCAATCCTGCCTATAAGTTAGAAACATAAGAAATGGGTCTTTAAATCTTGTAAGATGTAGCTATTTTATGTGCTCGCCACCCAACACATGTGCCTGTCTTTTAATAAGACCTGTGCTGATGTCTCATCCAGTGCTCTGAGCCCTTTAAGTCAGAGTGAAAAAGGCTTTCAGTGTCAGAGTACTGTGTCCTCCCCGCGGCGTCAAAATCTAGGCAAACAAATTAAATTCTTTTTGAGTGTCAGAAAAGGCATTTGATTAATCAGGAATGCATTTATACATTTTAATGATTAAACAGGTCTTAGGGACTTCCTAGTCCTAGAAGCTATAACTGAATTTGTTTACAGTTTTGATTTTATTTATAGTTTATTTATCATTATTTGTGTGTGTGTGTGTGTGTGTGTGTATGCTTATACAATGCTTGCATATTATGGTAAGGTGTGAGAATAGGGAAAATTTAGAGTCATAGCTGATCCCCTTCCTAGTTCTCCATCTAGCTCAGAAGGGAGTATCTGAAGATGCCAGTAAGAAGAGCCTCTCTGTGGCAAACACTTCAGGTTATATTTGCCAGCAGAACTTTCAGTTAATGTGAGTGATATGTAATAGAGTTCCCATCAGCCTGAATTTGAAAGTCTGGTTGGTTTGCTCTCCTGGGCATCTGGAATGAGTCAATAATCTTGTACTGCACAGGTGACTTTAAGGACATTTTGTTCAATAATTTGATCGCAGATGCCAAAGCTGTGCATTACCTCACCCAAATTTACCTTTGTCTTTACAGAGAGAGTTCCACCAAAGCCTTCCCTAAAACTATTTTTCATGAAATTAAATCTGAACAAAGAGGATTTTAAGTAATGTTTTGCAGGCATTCAGTTGCACATATTTATTCTTTATGAGTAGAGTACAGACACTTCTTGGGTACAGAATGAAATTCTGTTCCATTATTTAGACTTGTCTTTGCCATTGGTTGTCATTTGGCTAATAGCTCAGAAGCACTCATCTCAGCACACATAGCACATAGACCTGAATAGCACACCTCAGTGCATATAGCACATAGACCTGAATAGCACACCTCAGTGCATATAGCACATAGACCTGAGTAGCCTGCAGCAAGGTCTGGAAGTTAGCCTCATAAAATAACCCCATGTTGTCTAGTACATGTCTAGTTTTCTATGACCAAGTGACCTAATATGCTGTCCGCAAAGCTAGTATTCATGCTCTCCAGAGGGGCATAATTTGTCCTGCATTTTCTGAGTCATGTGGAACAGAAGGTTTCCCTATAACCATTTAAGGTCTTAAAGTCAAAAGATTTTTCAGAAACCAAGCTAAGAGTTTTCATATTAACACAGGTAGGGACTTACTGATTAGGTAGAGAAGGAAGACAAGCCAGTTCCCACACTGCCAAGCCTGGGTCAAACATGAACTCTCTTCCTATGCTGCCTGTCTAAAGGTATAACTTACATGGAGAAATCAAAAGGAGAGTAAGACAATGTAGCCTATCCATGGTAAAGTTACAAAGTCAAAAGTAAGGCAAGAGAATGTGAGTTTTTGGAGTGGTGAGGTCAAAGCTACCGACGGAAGCTTGAATGACAGGTGGTCTCCATGCTCTACCTTAATAGAAGAATCTGTGATGGTGCAGAACCCATAAAACAAAGCTAGTGATGTCATGGTTGAGGCATACTCAGCATCCTAAACCATCACTGAACTCATCAGAAAAACGTATTTGTTTTTTGTTGTTGTTTTGGTTTGGGTTTTTTTTTGTTTTGATTTTCTGAGCTAGCTTTAACAAGTACCATCCATGTTGTACTAGACAACATGGGGATATTTTATTAGTATTTCCGTTGAGAAATCCATTTATGAGATTTGGCTCATATTCACTCTTCCAAGAACCACCTGCCTTCCTGCACAAGTTTGTGTCCCATTTGTTTATTTGTTCCCCCCTCCATCATGACTAATGTGTGTTGACCATATATTCATGGATATGTGACCTTGCACAGGAACATGGCTAACTAACTTATCAGGGGCTACACCCTTAGCAAAAATCGACTTCCTCTCCTGGCGGCTAAGGATTGCCAGTGGCTCTTTGGTTAGAGGAGGAACTGCATGCATGACCAACTTCTTGATGCTGGGATCTGATTCTAGCTTGGGCTTGTACAAGTCTTGGACATGCTATCTTAACAGCTGAGACATTTGAAGATGTGATGCTCTCTGCTATGTTTTTGCAATACTATTTCCTTGTCTTTATCTACATTCTCTAACCTGTAGATCATTATAGACCTCCCCTCACCTTTTCTTCCTTTGGAGTTTGGAGTATAACACATATGTGCTCTTTATGAATGAACATTCTGCAGTCTATTATTTTTTGCATCTTGACCAATCATGCCTCTCACTATTTGTCATCATCCTCAGCAAAATGGCAAGTGGTTGTGAGTTTGGTCTAATACTGCTTGTATTATGTTAATTCGGGTCCCCCAAAATACATGAGAATGCGCACATACATCCACACATAAGACTCCAAGAGAACCCTGTCCCCAGTTGGTTTTGATTGGTAACTAATGATGTTGGTGACCAATGGCTGAGCAGGGAGACAGAGGTGGGACTTTTAGGATTTCCCTGCAAGGGCCGGAGGAAGTGGGAAAAGAGGAGAGTATACTCTGTGGAGAGAAGGAGAGAAAAGATACCATGCCTAAGAAGGTGCAGGACAGAGAGCATAGCCTCCGTGTGGGAACCAGGGAATCAAACCCCAAGAAGGCTGGCTGCACATAAGGGTCCAGGGCAACCAAGATGGAACAAGATTGACTTTAGTAAGTAATGGCTCAAGAATATCAGAGAGAGGTGGATTAGCCATCCAAAGATTAGGAAGTTGCCCAGCCATTAGGCTGTTTAAGGCGTATCGAAATATAAAGGTTTTGTGTGTGTGTGTGTGTGTGTGTAAGTGTGTACTTC